>NC_056748.1:424312666-424337666 GCF_019279795.1 Protopterus annectens
TATTTGAATTTGCCTTGCCCTTTATAACTGTTTCCTGTCATTTTGCCTTGATTTATTCAGCCTTTCTGTCTGCAATGTTTATATTTTTTCTCATGTATTTCTCTTACATTTAATGTTTGTCATGGGAAATATAGCTTCAGAATTCTGCTAAGTTATTCTGTTATGGTAGTTTTCCCCAAATGATATAAGCATGCTGTGAAGATTGGGTGAATATAGATGAAGGCTGCCAGCCTAACCAGATAGAATTTTGGAGATAATTCTGTCATCTGTAAATATTAATGTAAACCACAGGCTTGTTATCTTAAATGGTAAAAATAGTGTTACATGTGGAACTGGAAAAAAATGGAACAACAGTGCACTCTACTGACCAAGTAAAGCATCTTGTGACCCTTTGTTGTTAGGACTCGGAGCCAGTGAGTCTAGAGTGGGGCATCCTGCCAGTTGTTTTAAGGCTATAGTTAATGGCCAGAATTTGCATGCATAAATGTTCTTTATTGCTCTGGTTTCTGCCCAGAGGTGAAGAATGTAAATGTAGTTTCTGTTAGCTTGGGAACCCAAGGAAGTGTGAAGAATGATGTAATGTTTAGCAGGAATGTGATTTTAAAAACAGAGGGAATCAGAGAGCATTAAACATTTTTGTCTTGACCATCCAACTGACCAGCACTGTCTTGCTCTATATGTAAGTTTATCTTAGACTTGTGTTTTCTCTTAGAAATAGCTAGAAACTAGAAAGATTAGACTAAGTGTTTTTCTGTGATGTCAGAACCGTACTACTGAATTATTTTAAGTATTTCTCTGTGATCTCTGAACTCTTGACTCGCACTGTGTAGTAAAAAGTATTGTCTTGTGTTTTGACTATTTGTTATTAAATATTTTTAAATCCTTTCAACTGTGACTGTTTTTGTAGAGATAATTTAAGCTGTTTAGAGTACTTGCATGCCTTTGGTAAAATTGTACAAAGTCACTCCAGTAGCTTTAGCCGTGGGCTATACTACCAATTGGATAATAATATTGCACCGTAATAATTGGACACCCTTTTAAGGGCCTTTGACTAGCTGATAAATATTAGTGGGTGGTGGCAGCTGGTGCTACCGTGTAGTCTGGGAAAAAAGGGGTACAGCTGGAGAACCTGTGCCAACCTTCCCCAGGAGTGTCTGTGTGGTTGTATAAACTCTTCTCAATGTGTGTGTGTGTGTGTGTGTGTGTGTGTGTGTGTGTGTGTGTCAGCTACTTGGGCAGGGACACGAAGCACTGGTTGGCAGAGAGGGTGCTAGAGGTTTTAGCTTGCCCACTAGGCTGACCCTATAGCTGTGCCAGTGGGGAGTCATATTAGGGACCTGGAGAGCAAGGGAGTGACCAGCCCCAGATTGACCGTGATGTCTGTGTGCTCTTAAGAGAAATTGCACTTTACTGTGTGTATTTGTTATCCTTTCTTCCTTTATGAGATGCCCCTCACTGGTGTTAGTGTTGAGTATTAAGGCTCCTTGATTGCTGGGCCAGGGCACGGGCGTCACACATGCAGTAACAGAGACCCCTGTGACATTCTGAGACTAATTTTTGAAAATTAGCAAAAGAGGTTTCTTTAATGAGGATGTAAAGTCACATGTATGCTATTTTTGTAGCTAAAAAAGAAGCATTTATTATAAAAAAAAGAACACTGTAATGTATTTATTTATTTATTTATTTAACATTTGTTTACCGGGAAAGCCTGACAGGACACAGGTCCTTTTTCAGAGGAGGCCCGGGAAGAAAAGCTCCTTGAGTATTGTAACAGTAAGTGTTAATGCACGAATTACAATAATCAATAATGTATAAAAGAAAATGTAGTACACGTAAGAAAATACAAATTTGTTACATCATGACAACAAAACCTAGGTTTTGAACTTAGCTAGTACTATTTGTGAAGTATGACTTATTTCAAGATATTAGGTTAAGACGAGCTGGTAGGAATAAAAGATGAAGCACAGGGGGAAGAAGTTAGATATGGTGGGGGTATACCGTGATGTATAAGGGCATTCATGAGGGGTTAGTACAGGATCATAGCCACTTATTTTTTAGATAAGCTTTAAGTGATGGCTTAAAGTGGCTAGTGGACAAGACTGAGAGAATAGAGTTAGGAAAGGAGTCCAATATACGAGATGTAAAGCTGGAAAATAAAGATTCTCCTGCAGTGTTGTTGGCCTTGGAGACAGTGAGGAAGTTCTTATTGTCAAAGCGAAGTGATCTGCTGGAACTGTAAGGAAGGATACAATTTTGTAATGCAAGGATTCCTGTTGGTTGTGTTACGATTTTGTGTGTTAGAGAGAGTTGGTTGTAAAGAATAATATTGGGAAGTTCAAGCCAGTCTAGTATCCTTATAGCTGTACAATGATGTGTTCTATATGGGCAGTCAGATGCAAACTTAGGAATTTTATTATAACATGCTTCTAGGTTAGTTAGGTGAGTTTTCCTAAGATTAGTTAAAACTGGAGAGGCATATAGTAGAGTGGAGAGCAGATGGGTTTGTGCTAATGTAATTTTGGCCATTTTGATCAGGAACCTTTTGTGCTCATATAGACTTCCAAGTTTCTTATGGACTTTTTTATTGTTAAGGAAACATGTAAGTCAAATTTTATGTTATTGTTTATTTCCACTCCAAGAAGCTTTGTATGGGTTCTTGGGGAGATGACAGTATTGTCTTTGGCTCTTATGTTAAATGGTGGGCATGAGATAGATGTCTTGTTAGGTTGGAAGAGTAACAATTTAGTTTTGTTTGAGATCAAGATTAGATGAGCATTGGTTAACCATGTTTCAAATGAAGTGAAAGATTCTTGTGTTTGAGAATGAAGAACTGATAGAGAAGTGGCAGCACAGATAAGTGTTGAATCATCTGCATACTGTATTATAGCACCATGTGGAGTAGCTGTATGTAGATTATTAGTAAACAGGGAGAAAAATAGAGGGCCTAAGATAGATCCTTGGGGGACACCAATGGATAAAGGAAGGCATGGAGATAGGTCACCTTGCCATAGAAGAGATTGTTGGTGGCCCAATAAATAGTTATTAAACCAAGCTATGACAGATGGTGAGAACGATAGTTCAGTTAGTACATCTGTTAGTTTGGAATGGGAGGCTATATCAAAAGGTTTTGATAGGTCTAGAAAGATAGCATATACAAAGTTGTTGTTATTCCTGTGATGGTTTATGGTATTAGTGAAGGATAAGAGTGCAGCAGTGGTACTATGCGATGGGCAAAAGTCATGCTGAGTGTTTGAGAGAAGGTTATTTGTTAATAAAATTTCATGACCTGGAGATGAATACACCTTTTGAGTAGCTTACAAAGATGTGAAATAATAGCAATTGAACGTTAGTTTGTCAGTTCTGTGGAAGGTCCCCCTTTATGAAGTGGGACTACATGGGAGATTTTCCACAGTCGAGGAACCTTGTTTTTGAGAATTGATCTATTTATAAGGATTAAAATAGAAAATGCAGGCAACCTTGAGTCCGACAAGCAGGCTAGAGGCAGAAAAGCACAAGCGAAATCTCCTTTAACCCAGTATTTATTTTACAAAAACCACTGTCACAGCTTCATCAGAAGGAAACAGTTAACTAATGCAAACACATAATATATATAATACATGAACAGGAAGTATCTAACCACAATTTCCTGTACTCATAAATTAATTAACCAAATTAAAATAAATAAAACCTTACAATATTTTATATTATGGTTATAAAATAACACCTAATATATTGAATAAGTAAAACATATTCAAATAGTAAAAAATAGTTACCTCAAGTAACTCTTCAATTTTAAAATACAAGATATATTACAATTTTCATTCAGACCAGGAGGTCTGAATGCATCAAGACTCAATTGCCAAGCTAGTTCTACATTTTCTAATAGAATGGAAAATGGGCCTCCTCTAATAGATGGCACTACCTGGTCAATGCCCATAAAACTAAAGCTGTGGCCAGGGTTAATATTCACATGTTTAGCTAAGGCATTTTCCAACAAAGGTTTTTTTATGGCATAAATGTGTTGGTACACCCTTTCTTTTAGTTTACGATTGGAATTTGGTGAGGAATATTAAATACTACACCAGATTTTTGGATGACATTTTTGTTTTGTTTGATGGTGATGAAGAACAAGCTAGCTTGTTTGTTGAATGTTTAAATTCCACTACAGAATGTTTAAAGTTTACATTCAATTTTTCTAGCTTGGAAGCCAATTATTTGGATGTTAAATTAGTGAAAGATGTTGATAAAGGCAGTTATCGCTCTAAGATTTACAGAAAGCCAACTTATTGCAATTCCTTCCTACACTACAGTAGTTACCATCCATCTAAACAAAAAAAGTCCATTGTTAAGGGCAACTAGTACGTGCAGGAAGGATGTGCACCACACTTGATGACTTCAGAAATGAATGCCAGTTCTTAAAAGATTTATTTTGAATCGAGGATACCCAGATACATTAGTCAATAATCTCATACTAGAAGTAGATATAAAACGACTAAGAGGCATTTATAGACCACTACTTGATCAAGAAAATACTGTGCTGACACCTTTAATTAATGAAGGTGCCATCCCTGTTGATATGGGAAGTATACAGGGACCAATGAAAAATTTCTCTTTGAGTTTCATTACGCAATACACTTTACATTCCCCTGATATCTGGGCTTCGGTGTTAAAGAACTGGCCTTTGGTAATCAACTCTCCTAACCTGATTGATAAACTAGGAATACGCCCTATAGCCATTTACAAAAGAGGAAGGAACCTCAAGGAATTATTACAGATGAATTCTAACACATTAGACTGTTCGAAATCTAAGGGGTCCTTTAAATGTGGCTTTTGTAACATGTGTAAGTTTATCATGTCAGGTAGTTTGTTCAAGATTAGGAATGTTAAGTACTCTATACATCATAAGATTACTTGTGATTCAAAATCAGTGGTATATCTTGCCCAGTGCAACTGCTGCCCTTGTTTTTACATTGGAATGACCAATCGTAAACTAAAAGAAAGGGTGTACCAACACATTTATGCCATAAAAAAACCTTTGTTGGAAAATGCCTTAGCTAAACATGTGAATATTAACCCTGGCCACAGCTTTAGTTTTATGGGCATTGACCAGGTAGTGCCATCTATTAGAGGAGGCCCATTTTCCATTCTATTAGAAAATGTAGAACTAGCTTGGCAATTGAGTCTTGATGCATTCAGACCTCCTGGTCTGAATGAAAATTGTAATATATCTTGTATTTTAAAATTGAAGAGTTACTTGAGGTAACTATTTTTTACTATTTGAATATGTTTTACTTATTCAATATATTAGGTGTTATTTTATAACCATAATATAAAATATTGTAAGGTTTTATTTATTTTAATTTGGTTAATTAATTTATGAGTACAGGAAATTGTGGTTAGATACTTCCTGTTCATGTATTATATATATTATGTGTTTGCATTAGTTAACTGTTTCCTTCTGATGAAGCTGTGACATTGGTTTTTTACTTTGTAAAATAAATATTAAAGGAGATTTCGCCTTTTCTGCCTCTAGCCTGCTTGTCGGACTCAAGGTTGCCTGCATTTTCTATTTTGGTTTCCCGTTTTTTACTGGTTTGTGCTTGTGTTCATGGAAGCAGGTATTCCTGTCAGTCCGGCTAGTCCGAACCTTTTGGGACAGTTAACCAGCAAAGAAGCAATGAAGACCTGTACTGGCTTCAATCTCTCAAAAGATTGAAGCTTTACTTGATGTGTTGGAGCAACGTCCCCCAGCCATACGAACAGGGTCCACCGATAGCGTGATACAACGTAATGCAACTTCCGCTTCGGATGGAAGCGGTCTTACCTTTCCAGCAGCTCAACCTCCTTTGGCACTATTTAACCAGACCAGCGTGACAGCGGTTCCTATTACAAATGTATCGGGAACAAACGGAGGTATGCCTGCAGTTTTTTCTTCGCAATTAAGAGCTAGTGCAACTAATGGTAACTATGCTTTAGCTGTTTCAGCAGCTAACAATCACGAACGCCAGCCTGCCTCTTCTATTCATTCTCCTACAACAGTGGAGCGATTACCATTGGAAGCGTGGATTAATAAAGAAAATCCATTTATTTTTTCTACATCAGAAATGGATAGACTGAATGCCCAAGATGAACAAGGGGCTCCTACTGATTCCGTGACTATGAATGAACGCCTAAAGGTATTTGACTCGAAGCTTCTTGTTTTAAAGAAATTGCAATTAGAAGCTGCATACTTCAGGCAATGCATTCAGGAAGGCTTGATTCCTAAAGGCTTAAGGAACAATTTTAAGCCTTCGGGATTACTATTGGACAATAATTATTTATTGGAACTTAAGAATTTGTTTCAAGAACAAGGTTTACAATTGTTGCATGTCATTGTTAAACATTATGATATTAAGATAGCTTCACTTATTACTGAAATTAATACGATTGATGAAGAAGTTAAATCTAATCTTTTGTTCTCTCAATTTAAATATGACTATGATCGCATCTTTGTGAGTATAGACACCTTTCTTGTTAAGTTAAAGATTAACAAAAACAAGAAATTAGTCAGGGACAGAGCAGCATACCAGATGAATAAGGCTTATCCTAATCTACAACATGATGCGTTTGTAGGTTCTCTTGTAAATACTAATGAACCTGCCACATGGTTGTCAGACGACCATGTCCCTGGATCTGAAAATATAGAACAACAACAATTCCAAGAGGTGAGAAGAAGTAATAGGATAAAAAATTCCTATAAAAATTCCATTAATAACAATAAGGGAACTAATGGGAATGGCAGCCAACCAACACAAGGTTTGTCCCTAAGCCTAATGTTTTTAGGACAGCAGAGGCAGAAGAAAGGCTCTTATTCGAACGGAAGAACTAACAACTGATTCAGTTCTTAGTTCCACTTGCCTCTACTCTTTTGCCTAGATTACATACCAATAACAATAAGGATTTTACAATTTATAATTTTTCTTCATTAGAACTTGATTCTGACCTAATTGAACTATTAGCACTTGGTTTCATGTTTGTGCCTAGTTCATATGGGAGTTTAGCAAAAGTTCTTATGGATTTAAAATGTTTCACTAGGAAGCTTAATTTAAGGTTATTATTTAACAATGAACCTTCCAATATTGGTAACAAGCTTAGACTTCCTAGTGTGTACAACCCACCCCTTCAATCTAATTTACTCCTCTTTGAACAAATGTGTGAGATTGATATAAGACATATTTTTGCTATGCAGAACAGAACTAATGACATTTTGAATATTACTTCAGAACAACGTCAATGGTTAAATACTTTAAAATCTTTGCCCATTAGATTTTTAAAACCTGACAAAGGTGGTGGATTGGTTGTGTTTGATGACTACCAATATAAACAAAGAATGTTATATGTTCTTGACTCACCAACTTATGAGATTTCCTCTATTAATGAGGTTAATACAACTCAATATTTCCGTGACATGTTTTTAGCAGGTAGGATTGATTTAGATACATATAATTACATCGATATTGTATCTCCTAAATTACCTGTCATGTTCTTCACAAAAATCAAAATAATCCCTAATTGATGGCAGGTCATCCATGACGTATCCATGCTCTAAACTTATAGACAATATTTTGTCTAAATATGTTAAGAAAATCCCTACTATTTGTAAGGATTCATGGTCCTTTTGAATGACATGAATAGTATAAAATTTGATGGCAATTTGAATTTTTGACAATCGATGTCATCGATTTATACACATCTATCCCTCATAATGAGGCTGTTGAGTGGATTGAACTTCTTCTTAATGAGCTAGGAGCACCCCATACTGATATTGAAGTTGTCACTGAACTTTTGGGTATAGTACTTTCTTGCAACTTTTGATCAACAGTTTTATTACAAAAGTACTTATTTGTGGCTTAAAACACTACTTAATGTCCAACCAGAATTTGGTGAGGAATATTAAATACTACACCAGATTTTTGGATGACATTTTTGTTTTGTTTGATGGTGATGAAGAACAAGCTAGCTTGTTTGTTGAATGTTTAAATTCCACTACAGAATGTTTAAAGTTTACATTCAATTTTTCTAGCTTGGAAGCCAATTATTTGGATGTTAAATTAGTGAAAGATGTTGATAAAGGCAGTTATCTAAGATTTACAGAAAGCCAACTTATTGCAATTCCTTCCTACACTACAGTAGTTACCATCCACCTAAACAAAAAAAGTCCATTGTTAAGGGGCAACTAGTACATGCAGGAAGGATGTGCACCACACTTGATGACTTCAGAAATGAATGCCAGTTCTTAAAAGATTTATTTTTGAATCGAGGATACCCAGATACATTAGTCAATAATCTCATACTAGAAGTAGATATAAAACGACTAAGAGGCATTTATAGACCACTACTTGATCAAGAAAATACTGTGCTGACACCTTTAATTAATGAAGGTGCCATCCCTGTTGATATGGGAAGTATACAGGGACCAATGAAAAATTTCTCTTTGAGTTTCATTAATACACTTTACATTCCCTGATATCTGGGCTTCGTGTTAAAGAACTGGCCTTTGGTAATCAACTCTCCTAACCTGATTGATAAACTAGGAATTATAGCCATTTACAAAAGAGGAAGGAACCTCAAGGAATTATTACAGATGAATTCTAACACATTAGACTGTTCAAATCTAAGGGTCCTTTAAATGTGGCTTTTGTAACATGTGTAAGTTTATCATGTCAGGTAGTTTGTTCAAGATTAGGAATGTTAAGTACTCTATACATCATAAGATTACTTGTGATTCAAAATCAGTGGTATATCTTGCCCAGTGCAACTGCTGCCCTTGTTTTTACATTGGAATGACCAATCGTAAACTAAAAGAAAGGGTGTACCAACACATTTATGCGATAAAAACCTTTGTTGGAAAATGCCTTAGCTAAACATGTGAATATTAACCCTGGCCACAGCTTTAGTTTTATGGGCATTGACCAGGTAGTGCCATCTATTAGAGGAGGCCCATTTTCCATTCTATTAGAAAATGTAGAACTAGCTTGGCAATTGAGTCTTGATGCATTCAGACCTCCTGGTCTGAATGAAAATTGTAATATATCTTGTATTTTAAAATTGAAGAGTTACTTGAGGTAACTATTTTTTACTATTTGAATATGTTTTACTTATTCAATATATTAGGTGTTATTTTATAACCATAATATAAAATATTGTAAGGTTTTATTTATTTATTTTAATTTGGTTAATTAATTTATGAGTACAGGAAATTGTGGTTAGATACTTCCTGTTCATGTATTATATATATTATGTGTTTGCATTAGTTAACTGTTTCCTTCTGATGAAGCTGTGACATTGGTTAACTTTTGTAAAATAAAAAAGGAGATTGTGCTTTTCTGCCTCTAGCCTGCTTGTCGGACTCAAGGTTGCCTGCATTTTCTATTTTGGTTTCCCGTTTTTTACTGGTTTGTATTTATAAGGATTGATACTGGGAAAGCTATGGATTCAGCTGCAGTTCTAAGGTATTCACTGGGTAAGTTGTCTATGGCAAGTGTAGTAGGTTTTAGTTCCTGGAGTAGTTTTTTATAGTGGCTGTAGGAACTGGGGAGAAAGAGAATGAGGCATTGCTGGTTGTAGACTTGGCTGGTTTGGTATCAGGAGTAGGGGTTTGCTACTTGGAAAGGGCAGTTATAGATTCAGTAAAATGTTTGTTAAAAATGGTAGCTATGCTATTAGAATTGTTGTGGATGTTTGGGGTTGGTGTAGTAGATTTTCCTTGGTGAAGGACTGAGTTTATAGCAGGCCAGAGTTTTTGAGGGTTTGTTTTGGTATGTGTTTTGAATATTATGATAAAAATGTATTTAATCCTGTTTTGTTTTTTTGCCTTATTTATATGTTTGTGATACTGTTGTTTAGAAACTACTGTGTTAGTCTTATGGCTTAGTCCCCAGGCTTTATCTCTAGTTTTCAGAAGAGCCCTAGTGTTTCTGCTTAGCCAGGAGGCATAGTTTCATTTTATTCTGATGGTTCAAACAGGGGCATGTACATTTAATATATCTAAAAAGGGTTTATTAAAGTGGTTCACTGCATCATCCAGGTCAAGGTATTTGAGTGGCGTCCAATTGCACATTTTTAGGTCAGCTAGGAAGTTGTCAATATTAAAGTTATGTTTTTTTTTCTAAGTTGTTTAAACATAGTAGGTTTTGGTGGGAATATGTGTTGTTGTATAAGAAATGTTGGTAGGTGGTCACTTAGACCATCAGGAAGGCAACCTGATTGGAATGAGTGAAATTTGGTACTATCCAGTCCAAGGTTGATTACATTTTACTAGCTTTATCTATTCGTGTAGGTTCTTGAATAGTTTGTGTAAAACCATGTAAGTTTATGTGATGGATGGGGTGATCTGTATCACATGCAAGGCAGTCTAAATTAAAATCACCCAATATAAACATCTCCTGACTAAGGGTACTATTGCTCAGTGCAATAAATGTTCTATAGTTGGGGTATTATTTACAGGTGGGATATAGCAGCCAGTTATATTAAGCGTTTGTCTTAAATTTATAGTTAGTGTGGTATAGGTGATTTCTGCAGTGTTGAGTTGTGGGGTTTTGCAGTCAAAGAGAGTTAAAGTGAGATGGTCCTTAAAGAGGATAGCAACTCCACCTCCTCTTTTGTTGAGTCTATCCACCTGTAGTATGGAGTAACCTGGGGTTAGTATTTTATCATCATTTGCACCTGGGTTTAGCCATGTTTCAGTGATTATTACTATGTCTGGGGAGTATGTGGTTAGAGTGGCATGGAGGATATCTAATTTGTTGGCTGTATTTCTAATATTAATGTTCATTAGCAATTGGTCTGATTTTTTTTCCATTTAGGATTGGATGTGTAGGGGTGTTGAGACTTCAGTGACTAGGAGAGTTGGTGTTATCTGAGAGTGGTTCAGGTTTGGGTGGATATCACCACTAAGCAGTAGCTTAGAGGCAATGCTGGTAAGTAATTTCAATCATTTGATTAGCTCATTGTTCAATAACTCAGGGTTATAGTGACCATCTTTAGTAGGTATTATTTTATGTGGAAAATATTGGAGGCTATTAATACTGACAAGTGTAGGAGAGATGGTGAGATATGTACATGGAGTAGTATGGAAAGGTGGGTTAGTGGGATGATGAAATGTGGGTGTCTGATATGTGTTGTGATAAGTAGTGAGGTGAGACAGTAATGTGAGTGTAGTAAAAAGTGATAGATGAAGCACGAACATGTTGTAGGTCTAGGAGGTGTAACCAGAAAGCATGATAATCAGAGAAAAATATGAATTTGTCTTTAGTATTATTTAGCTGAGTTTTAATAATTAGATCTGCCAAATGTTATTAAGGGTGGAATTATGTGTGGAGGTAGATTTGCTGTGCTTGAAGTGCTGATTAAATAAAAGTCTTGCTCTGTATTACGTGCTAACCAGTGACATTTGTTTGGAGGCCCTACCATGTAAAGAGAAGTAATACTGTTTAATGATGCTTCTGTCCTATGTGTTGTTCAAAGATTCAAGATTCAAAGAAACTTTATTGTCATTTAGGACCACACAAGTGCAGCCTAAATGAAATTACAAATGTCAGCTCACGAGAGGAATGCAGTGCAAATAACGTAGATACGGCGTTATCAAAGAATAACATAAAAAAGAAAATAACACTTATGACATGCAAGAGTTAGTTCACATTACATAAACACATTCAATAGCCATTATCCAGTGATAAATAATAAATAAATACCTGCCATCAAACCCCTATACTGTTAAGATATAGAGTAAATAGACTCTAGTGAATAGCAGCTGTTTAGTTACCATATTGCACTTGTTAACCTTAGACGTGAAGACGTGAATCAGTATAGCCATCACATTACATAATAGTAATGCTGGCGGTAATTGCTCTGAGCAGCAGGATTAAATGAAAAAAAAGAGGATTTGATGTATCAGGTATTATTTTTGGTGCTTGTAGTAATAAGTCTCACAGCTGCAGGATATAAACTGTTCCTGAATCTGGTAGTCCTACAGCGGAAGCTAAATATCAGAATAAAATAGCAAAATAACCAGGCAGTGTAACAGTTTGCATGTAATTAGTCGATTCTGGCATACTAATGTTTTACTTAGATAAGCACCAATGTTGCAGTCAGACACAGCTCTTTATTTATTTATTTAACATTTGTTTATCGGGCAAGTCTGACTTGAAATGAGCCAATTTTCAGCAGAGGCCCAGGGAGAAATGCTGCAGAAGCATGTCTTTCTAACATGGGAGAATGCAGGGAGGACATGCAGACTCTGCACAGGAGGCACCCCAGCTGAGAATCAAACCGGAGAACCTCTTGCTGTTAGGTGACAACACTAAACGCTGCACCACTGCACCATCCAGTTTTCATTACTGGAACTATGACCACTCTTTTGGACTTCTAAAATATGTGACTGTCGGGTTCATATCTCATGACCATATGGAGGCACTTTCTCACAATATTTCATGTTGTGTAGTTTGTTTGTGGGACCACCAAAAGAATAATAATGACTTTATCATTCAGTAGAAATTTGAACATTCTGTGGTATCTGGATATCATGGAACAAAATCTGTAGACACGACAGAAAAATTCAGAATAAGATCACACTTTGCCTGAAAGAAAGAATCACTGTGATATAACAAATGGTTGACTGGAAGCATTGAGATGCTATGGGTCCCCCAGAATACTGGAAATGGTACCACAGTTAGCAAAGGGGTTGCATACAGACATCCACTTTATGAGAAAAATGGACTAGGAAATAAGGGGATACGGAATATTTCTGGAGGCTGAATATACTACATTTAAGTGGATTAAAATAGCTGCAGACACAACCCAAAACAAGGCCATTGCTGATTCACTGTTGGATCATATGTCATTTAGCTGAAATTTGAATGTAATTGTGTGTTAAGTATTAAAACCTGCTACTAGGAAATAGGTTGGAGGATTTATAGTCCATGCAATGGCAGCCATTTGAGGAAAAATGGTAACTAAAGCTTGTGGCTCACATTAAAATAAGTCATGGTGTTGAGAAAGAGCAGTGGGAGCAGGCTTTGTCATAATGGAAGAGTTTCTTCAGACTTTAAAAAAAAAAAAAAGGTCCCTAACTTAAGGAGAAACGAGTGGAGCAGGAAATATCTGAAGAAGCAATATGGACATGTAAAAGAAAAAGAGATCTGATATGGTGCAGTATTTATGCAAAGAAGAAAGCAAAACTAAGCAATACAAAAAAAAAGCAGCACCAAAGATATTTGAAGAGAAGTACAAGCACAGACACCACAATATGAAAAATTTCAAAACAAAGAGGGAAGTAAAAAAGCGGATTAGTAATGGGGAAGTTAAATAAATCGAAAGTGAAGTTACGGATTACCTGCAAAGTGAAGGATTTAGTGTAGAAAATCCAACAATGGTAATGTTACATCATAATGAAACAATGAGCCCCCAAACTAAAGAGAGATGAGTGGAGCAGGAAGCATCTGATGACTTGCCACATGGTGATGCTCTAGAGCCTTCAGTAGGAAACAGTTTGTCTGATAAAGTCTGGCACTGGTTTTAAGATGAAAAACGCTTAATAACATTTTAGTTTGTTGTGTGCTCTATGGAGATGCTGCTTCTGCTTTTTCTGTAGTTTATGCAATATGGCAGGAGTGTTGCATTGGGAATTGTACAAACACTACAATGTGTAAGAAGCTGGGAAGCATTAGAACCATGAACCACAAAGCATTTCAGAGAATGATGAAGTGAACATCACATGGGATCACATATTACCAACAGTTCAAAAATAGATGCAAGAAAACCAGCTATAGCAGCCCATACAAAAAGACAAAAGTAGCATTTATACTTGAAATTGCTACACCTAGTGATTGCAATGCCTTATGCACAGAGAGACACAAAGTCACAAAATGTCAGAATTTGCAGTCAGAAATAATAGCACTGAGGAAGAAAGATATCCCGATGGTTCCAACAGTAGGATGAACAATGGGTCTGATAAAAAGGAATCCACTTTCATGCTTAGTTATGCTACCAGTACATGTAACTCTGTATGAATTTCAAAAGGAATCAGTCCTGGGCAGATTACATGTACTGCAAAGAGCAATTTTGGCTAATATTAAAGACTGAAACAGTACTAATTTCATGAACTTTAATTATACCCTGATTTGGGAATGGGATTCATTCCAGTCATGACATTAGAAACCCAAAAGACTTGGAGACATTAAACCAAAGGAAGGTGGTTGGAGCCACAGCAGTCAGCATTTGCACTGGTGGCTAGGGGTATGTGGACATATCGGCTGTCTACACAACCTGAGGATGTGGTATTAGCAGTGCAGACTGAGATGAGAGTCATAAGGAGGGCTGATATCAGTGTCATATATAATGTCCTATGTAGACTGGTTGATGAAGCTACTATATGCCCATGCACTGCTGCCACTGTGATGGCTTGATATATCAGACTACATGACTCCATGGACACTGATGTGATTATACCGCTGGAATGTAACCTGAAGATGAGTTGTTGGAGGAGTATCTCATGCCTGCTGCCTATTTACCATGGCAACCCTTGACATAGGTATGGGACTATGAAATCCTCACTATGGGTTCCTTGTGATAGCCTTCATATGCCTCCACCATAGGTATAGACTCACTCATGGCCACAGCCAACAGTCATGTGTAGAATACAGATAGTGGCACTTGCTATGCTCTTTATAGACCTGGTTATGGTAGCCTCCATAGTCCCCAGGAAACCTGCCATGGCATCATCTCCAGACCCCATGGCCTTCTTGATGTTTTAGCACTGCTAGGTCAAATCCACCTGGAATCCATGCATCATGTCATTCATCTCCAAGTCAGCATCTGTAGCTACAGACTATGGTTGCAGTACTGTACTTCTTTTGATTGACACCAAGAGTTGCCTGTGTCTATGAGGCTGGTGATGACATTAGACAGTACTAGGAACTCCTGAAAGGCTTCCACAGAGTGGACAATCCCATGTCTGAGAAAATGACTGGTCTGCCACTACAGACCTAGCATAGTTGTGGTGGTGCTGTTGGTCACATGGGAGTCTCTCATTGACAGGAGTGGTGAACCCCCATACTGTGCATGCTATACAGCAGGTATGACTGAAACCACACTGTCACCCTGGGCAGTGGGTGTAGGACCATCTATCAGAGAGACAAACACTATCATTCTGCTCCAAGAGTGTAACTTGATCTGTAGTGGCATCTTTATCAGATCCTATGCATCACTGACTTCAGCCTGCTGTCCTGGAGGAGCCTCTAAACATGTTACTATAGCAGTGGAATGTGTTGTTGATACACAGCACAAGAGAAAATAAAGTGATACTGACCACCCATACAACTTGTGATACCCTGTAGTATCCATGCAAATGGCAGACAGACACCATGCAGGCAAACAACATGCACACGCCTGTGTCTGTGGTTTCTTGAGCTTAAACAGTCATAGTACCTAAATGAACCATATGCAGTAGTCATTGTGTACAACTTAGAGTTAGTCTGTTCCGACTTGCCGTATAGTAGTGTTATGGCTCATAATCTGTCTGCTCTCCCTTTAACAGAGATGAATTTTGACCATTCCCAGAACCAATGTCTGCATCTCATGGTCTCAATACTGCTGTGGTGTGTGGTTCCTGACACACATGGCACTGAAGTAATGGCTCACTGAGTCCCACACATGCAGTCTTTACTAGCAGGAGCTCCCCATGAGTACCTGTAGCAGGATCTCATTTTTGCAGGGATAAAGTTCTCTTAACTTCTTCCCTCTACCCTCTCTAGAGGACATGCTTTCACCTCAGAAGAGAGACAACCATAACTGTAGGACACTGGTGTATAAGTGGAGTGAGCTAACTGTGTAAGATGCTAGCTTGGTTGGTTTGGTAATACATAGCAGATCTTGGCTGCACAGGGCTAGGAAGGCTGTTGAGGCCATACTTGTGGTATGAACAGTGGTATACCCCAGTTGTAACCAAAGTGAGCAGGATTAAGGGAAGACTTTGCCACTGACCTCCATGGTAGTGCAATCTCGGAGTTAGTATATTTAGTTGGGGGGGCATAGTCCTCCATACATGGGTGTGTTTTCTTTGCTTCTGGTTTAGTTTGTTTGTTGGGTTGGCCAACGGGTTACTTACCTTTAGTTAAACGTCGGTATTCCAGACTTTTGATGTTGTTGGCTCGATGTTATGAAAGTTGGATAAATGGGATTTCATTTATATGAAGTAGATATACACACACACACACACATATATATATATATATATATATATATATATATATATATATATATATATCCATCCATATCTGGGTCTACTTCATTTCACTGAAACCCAGTTGCCTGTGCACAATTCACTGAAAGCTCATTTGACTGAAACTCATTTCATTGAAAGTTGTATATGGCCTTTTCCCCACTGTAGAGTGATCCTAGAATTAGTATATAAATTAAGGAGGGGTGTGGGGGGGATAGCCCCCTCACATAGTTTGGTTATATATTGTATTCTGGAAAGAGTTATTCATTGGACTTGTAAGTATCCATGTCTATGGTTTAAAACATTTAAAATAGGTGGGGGCTATGCCCCCCCACATCCCCCAATGTTGGGGGCTGTGCCCCTAACACCCCCCTACTTTAAACGCTAACTCCAAAATCACACTACACTGGAAAAAGGCCACATATATCTTTCAACTAAATGAGTTTCGGTCAAATGAGTTTTCAGTGATAACTTCCCTACCATTATACCAATTTTCTCAGTTTTGTATAAGCTGTTACCAATAGTTGCATGCTTTTACATTCACAGAAAAATAATACTCACTGTGTGAAACTTATATACGTTATCTTTTATGACCTGACATTTCCTTCATAACTGTTTCTGACACTTAAGTTTATTCAGAATCAAGCATGATATGCTAATTATTGCACTACCATATTTACAGCTTCTGCAAAGTTAATATATTGTGCTGTGACTACTATATCATCCATGTATATCTGTGTGACTGGTTGTCTTACTTTAACATATTACACTGTGAATACTATATCATCCATGTATATCTGTGTGACTGGTTGTCTTACTTTAACATATTACACTGTGAATACTATATCATCCATGTGTATCTGTGTGACTGGTTGTCTTACTTTAACATATTACACTGTGAATACTATATCATCCATGTCTATATGTGTGACTGGTTGTCTTACTTTAACATATTACACTGTGAATACTATATCATCCATGTATATCTGTGTGACTGGTTGTCGTACTTAAACATATTACACTGTGAATACTATATCATCCATGTATATCTGTGTGACTGGTTGTCTTACTTTAACATATTACACTGTGAATACTATATCATCCATGTATATCTGTGTGACTGGTTGTCTTACTTTAACATATTACACTGTGAATACTATATCATCCATGTACATCTGTGTGACTGGTTGTCTTACTTTAACATATTACACTGTGAATACTATATCATCCATGTATATCTGTGTGACTGGTTGTCTTACTTTAACATATTACACTGTGAATACTATATCATCCATGTATATCTGTGTGACTGGATGTCTTACTTTAACATATTACACTGTGAATATTATATCATCCATGTATAACAACAACAACATATCTGTGTGACTGGATGTCTTACTTTAACATATTACACTGTGAATACTATATCATACATGTATATCTGTGTGACTTGTTGTCTTACTTTAACATATTACCATGTGAATGCTATATCATCCATGTATATCTTTGTGACTGGTTGTCTTACTTTAACATATTGCACTGTGAATGTTATACCATCCATGTATATCTGTGTGACTGGTTATCTTACTTTAACATATTACACTGGGAATGCTATATCATCCATGTATATCTGTGTGACTGGTTGTCTTACTTTAACATATTACACTGTGAATACTATATCATCCATGTATATATGTGTGACTGGTTGTCTTACTTTAACATATTATACTGTGACTACTATATCATCCATGTATATCTGTGTGACTGGTTGTCTTACTTTAACATATTACACTGTGAATACTATATCATCCATGTATATCTGTGTGACTGGTTGTCTTACTTTAACATATTACACTGTGAATACTATATCATCCATGTGTATCTGTGTGACTGGTTGTCTTACTTTAACATATTACACTGTGAATACTATATCATCCATGTCTATATGTGTGACTGGTTGTCTTACTTTAACATATTACACTGTGAATACTATATCATCCATGTATATCTGTGTGACTGGTTGTCGTACTTAAACATATTACACTGTGAATACTATATCATCCATGTATATCTGTGTGACTGGTTGTCTTACTTTAACATATTACACTGTGAATACTATATCATCCATGTATATCTGTGTGACTGGTTGTCTTACTTTAACATATTACACTGTGAATACTATATCATCCATGTACATCTGTGTGACTGGTTGTCTTACTTTAACATATTACACTGTGAATACTATATCATCCATGTATATCTGTGTGACTGGTTGTCTTACTTTAACATATTACACTGTGAATACTATATCATCCATGTATATCTGTGTGACTGGATGTCTTACTTTAACATATTACACTGTGAATATTATATCATCCATGTATAACAACAACAACATATCTGTGTGACTGGATGCCTTACATTAACATATTACACTGTGAATACTATATCATACATGTATATCTGTGTGACTTGTTGTCTTACTTTAACATATTACCATGTGAATGCTATATCATCCATGTATATCTTTGTGACTGGTTGTCTTACTTTAACATATTGCACTGTGAATGTTATACCATCCATGTATATCTGTGTGACTGGTTATCTTACTTTAACATATTACACTGGGAATGCTATATCATCCATGTATATCTGTGTGACTGGTTGTCTTACTTTAACATATTACACTGTGAATACTATATCATCCATGTATATATGTGTGACTGGTTGTCTTACTTTAACATATTATACTGTGAATACTATATCATCCATGTATATCTGTGTGACTGGTCGTCTTACTTTAACATATTATACTGTGAATACTATATCATCCTTGTATATCTGTGTGACTGGATGTCTGACTTTAACATATTACACTGTGAATACTATATCATCCATGTATATCTGTGTGACTGGTTGTCTTACTTTAACATATTACACTGTGAATACTATATCATCCATGTATATCTGTGTGACTGGTTGTCTTACTTTAAGATATTATACTGTGAATACTATATCATCCATGTATATCTGTGTGACTGGTTGTCTTACTTTAACATATTACACTGTGAATACTATATCATCCATGTATATCTGTGTGACTGGTTGTCTTACTTTAACATATTACATTGTGAATGCTATATCATCTATGTATATCTGTGTGACTGGTTGTCTTACTTTAACATATTACACTGTGAATACTATATCATCCATCTATATCTGTGTGACTGGATGTCTTACTTTAACATATTACACTGTGAATACTATATCATCCATGTATAACAACAACAACATATCTGTGTGACTGGATGTCTTACTTTAACATATTATACAGTGAATACTATATCATCCATGTATATCTGTGTGACTGGTTGTCTTACTTTAACATATTACACTGTGAATACTATATCATCCATGCATATCTGTGTGACTGGATGTCTTACTTTAACATAATACACTGTGAATACTATATCATCCATGTATATCTGTGTGACTGGTTGTCTTACTTTAACATATTACACTGTGAATACTATATCATCCATGTATATCTGTGTGACTGGATGTCTTACTTTAACATATTACACTGTGAATACTATATCATCCATATATAACAACAACAACAACAACATATTTGTGTGACTGGATGTCTTACTTTAACATATTATACAGTGAATACTATACCATCCATGTATATCTGTGTGACTGGTTGTCTTACTTTAAGATATTACACTGTGAATACTATATCATCCATGTATATCTGTGTGACTGGTTGTCTTACTTTAACATATTATACTGTGAATACTATATCATCCATGTATATCTGTGTGACTGGATGTCTTACTTTAACATATTACACTGTGAATACTATATCATCCATGTATATCTGTGTGACTGGTTGTCTTACTTTAACATATTATACTGTGAATACTATATCATCCATGTATATCTGTCTGACTGGTTGTCTTACTTTAACATATTACACCGTGAATACTATATCATCCATGTATATCTTTGTGACTGGTTGTCTTACTTTAACATATTACACCGTGAATACTATATCATCCATGTATATCTGTGTGACTGGTTGTCTTACTTTAACATATTACACTGTGAATACTATATCTTCCATGTATATCTGTGTTACTCTTTGTCTTACTTTAATATATTACACTGTAAATACTATATCATCCATGTATATCTGTGTGACTGGTTGTCTTACTTTAACATATTACACTGCAAATACTATATCATCCATGTATATCTGTGTGACTGGTTATCTTACTTTAACATATTACACTGTGAATACTATATCTTCCATGTATATCTGTGTGACTGGTTGTCTTACTTTAAGATATTACACTGTGAATACTATATCATCCATGTATATCTGTGTGACTGGTTGTCTTACTTTAACATATTACACTGTAAATACTATATCATCCATGTATATCTGTGTGACTGGTTGTCTTACTTTAACATATTACACTGTGAATACTATATCATCCATGTGTATCTGTGTGACTGGTTGTCTTACTTTAACATATTACACTGTAAATACTATATCATCCATGTATATCTGTGTAACTGGTTGTCTTACTTTAACATATTACACCGTGAATACTATATCATCCATGTATATCTGTGTGACTGGTTGTCTTACTTTTACATATTACACCGTGAATACTATATCATCCATGTATATCTGTGTGACTGGTTGTCTTACTTTAACATATTACACTGTGAATACTATATCATCCATGTATATCTGTGTGACTGGTTGTCTTACTTTAACATATTACACTGTAAATACTATATCATCCATGTATATCTGTGTGACTGGTTGTCTTACTTTAACATATTACACTGTAAATACTATATCATCCATGTATATCTGTGTGACTGGTTATCTTACTTTAACATATTACACTGTGAATACTATATCATCCATGTATATCTGTGTGACTGGTTATCTTACTTTAACATATTATACTGTGAATACTATATCTTCCATGTATATCTGTGTGACTGGTTGTCTTACTTTAAGATATTACACTGTGAATACTATATCATCCATGTATATCTGTGTGACTGGTTGTCTTACTTTAACATATTACACTGTAAATACTATATCATCCATGTATATCTGTGTGACTGGTTGTCTTACTTTTTGTTTTGCCATTAACTATCACCTTCCTGTTATTTTACTGCTTTCAATACTTTATACAAACTTAATGCACAAACTTCAAGGACATTCCTTTCTTATACCCTCCTTCACTTGGATATATTTCCCGTTGATACTTATTAATCAGTGGTCTGCAGAAATTTGTTTCATAATTACTTTACATTATAGTGTAAATATACTGCTTAATTTCTTTTTATTTATATCCTTTAATATGTCAAGCCAAAGACTTCACTTTTGTGAAATAATTTGAATACACTTTCTGTTTCTCTCCTCTTCAGCTTTTGTAATTTTAAGATATTTCACTTTCTATTTTCCCTCAGCTCCTACATCCTTATTCACTTTTTTCTTTTCTCATTACCACCTATGTGGTGTGGAATGTCAAACCTTTAGCAGCCTGCAATTTTCTTGAGTGCCAGAGCATTTCCTGAAAAATAAACCAAAAAAGCATGAGATAAATGTAAGTATTTTGTAAACAATGAATGCCATTAAAACTGTACAAATAGCAGCATTATCAGTGAGAAGTTTTCCTTACAATGAGAATAGTCAGTCCATTCATAGTCATTCCATAAATGTTGCAATAGATTAAAAACACAGAAACCCCAAATTATATTTTTTGATAAACTTTCACAAACAAATTTTCATAACTTGGAAATTGCACTACCCAGACTTATAGTGTTGTAACATTTTTGTTAACCAGACATAAGCTTTCACATGACAAGAAATTCCACTATGAGTATACGATTGTTGAGATATTTACAGGAATATGAAAACATGCTCATTTGTATAATTAGGAATATAAATATCCTTGAATATCTCTAAAAACGTTTAACTTATAGTGCAACTACCAAAGCTATTTTTCATCAAGAACAACTAAGGTTTTACCTGATGTCTGGCAACACTTTGTAAGTCACTTGGTTACTGAAGTATTATATAGATTTGGAAGTATTGTTTTAACTTCATAATTACTAACAAACAACTGGCAACATCTCAGGTATAGTGTGATATAAACTGGTCATTGACAATGAATTTTCCTGTCTTCCATGACGTATTGTCTACTTCCACATGACATCCACACGATACCCTCAACAACATGTAGGGCCCTCACTTATGAAAATATGAATAATAAGTGACAAATTAATTTCTCAACTGCAGGACATCCTAGATTAACAATACGAATGGCATTTTGTTAATAACTCTCTGCATTTTCAAATACTGTCTGTTATTAATAATAAATCACTTGGTTAAAGAAACCAGGCCCCATAAAGGTCTGGACACCATAAGGAGCTATAGGTATGAACAGGAGGTATACAGTGTTATACACTTGAGTGAGTTCTAACACGTTGTTCATCCTAGTCTTCATTGTTTTTGCTGGTACCTTATAATCACGGGTTAATACATAACCTATCTCCAGGTATCTAGACTTGTGTTTCCTCCTTTTCTTTTATACCACAGTTCATACCTCTCAACCTGTTAGAGCAAGAAATCTGGACAAAACCTAAAAAATGGGGGACAGAATCTCAAAAATAGAGACAAATTGTGCATTTATCAACTTAGAAAGTTGCTAGAACAACAGGATTTGAGTTGGCATGCATTTTCTGAAGGATATGAAGTCTGAAACTCAAATGTATGTCATTATTTAGTAACTTCAACTGAACTGATTTGCCAGAAAACTACAGATTTTTTGAGGAACAAACCAAAAATACAAGGCAAAAATCTGGACAGTCTGTGAAAATTGAGAGCTATGCCACAGTTTACTAACACTTTTACATGGCTGCTTTTGATGTTTTAATCCCTTGTCATACCATTCATTATAAATTTCAAGTAAAAGCCAGTTCCATAAATCACAATAAAACATGCATCTAATTCTCTTGCCATTTCTAAATTATATTTCAGGTTCATTTTTTATCTATTTTCCTGCCAATCATTATTTCCTCTTACATGGTTATACCATTTGCTTCTCCTCACTTTTATGCTAATCTCTTTGGATGAATATTGTTCTGTACACCACATTTTGTCCTTGACTACTCACACTATTCCCTTATTCATTTTGCATTTGTTTGACATGTGCAACATCTGTCTTGTCTTATATACACTAATGGATCTATTTTGCCCCATGTTCTAGAGGGATAAAGCTCTGACTATACACAAGATGCCATATGTTCTTTCAGTGGCATGGGCTCCTATATTCAGTCAGTGGCATAGACTCCCATCTTCAGTCAGTGGCATGGGTTCTGGAGAGACTAAGGGGGGATGAACCTGCGCTACTTATGCCAGCTTTCCTATCCTGGGGGAGGGTACTTTGGCTCCCTGCATTGCAACATTACAGAAGTGTAGGTATTCTGCCCACAACAGTAAGCCTAGTGAGCTTGCACTACACAGTGATGCATCATTTTATGAGGGAGATGACATGGGTGCTGGCAGGGCAGGGCAGCTGTGGTACAGCACACAGATAGCTAGCTTGAGGGGAAAACAGTGTTTAGCACATGAATAAACACACCCACTGCTGGTCTGCTTAACTCTCACCATACAGGAATACATGGGTCAATAGACAGGACAGTAGGTAGGGATCAGTGGTCAGAGGGGGGGGTCAGGATAAAATCTGGCTACTTCTCCTCCTCCTTCCTTCCTTTATTTGTGCAAGCTGCTTGCTATTCTTATAAAGAAATTCTATCTTTAGTTAACTTATGTAAATGCTGTGCAGATTTCCAGTTTTCTTTCACTTCTCTTTTCTAGCACTTTGCCATACATACATCTGTATCCTTGAATATATCTTAACTTCCTGTGTACCAATTTTTTACTAATTTCTAACTTCATTCTTCAGTTACATCTGTTTTAGGCCAATGAAATATCCATATATCCTTGTGATTCTGCCATAACTGCCTAGAATATTTATCACAATAGCTTATGTCTGTCACTACCTGCCTGTATATATATCCAAATAGACTTTTGCAGAACTTTAAAAAAAAAAATTATAGAGAATTCATCATGTACAATGTTTGACAAATGTATATATATATATATATATATATATATATATATATATGTAGAGAGAGAGAGTTCCTATTGCGTGATCGCAGACGCATTTTGCCAAATGCGTCTTGATCAAACCTAAAAGAACGAAAAGGCAAAATAGCGAAGCAGATTTTCAGCAAATTCCTTCCCCATATATATATATATATATATATATATATATATATATATATATATATATTTATATATATATTCCCCAGTGGTACAAGGATTGGTTCCTTCATCCCTCATCTGTGACTGCGCAAGCTGCTTAACTGGACATGGCTCCTGGATTGCTCCTGAAAAAGGACTGTGTCCAGTGGGCCTCCCTATGTGGGAGCCATGATTTTACTCGAAACTCCTAAATGTCAACAGTTTTTATGTTGACACACTTTGGTCGCCAGTACAGATAATCAGAAAGTGTGTGAGATCACCAATAACTGGGGTGGGGAATATGTCCCTTCTCCAAAGATAGTGTTATCTCGGGGTGATGTATTATTTGCAGGGCTATGGGGGGTGCACAATGTTTTTGTCTTTTTTTTAATTTTACT